>NC_056730.1:218963962-218971462 GCF_019279795.1 Protopterus annectens | reverse complement strand
TGGGTGTCAAATGACAGGCTACTGTCAACCTGGGTCCCCAGGTCCCTAATAACTTCTTCTGTGCTCAGTGGATTGCCACCTGTATGGTAGCTAGGGGTAACCTTGTTTTTCCCGAAGGGTATGACTATGCATTTTTTGGCATTTAACTTAAGGCCATGGCTCTGGCACCAGTTATCCGTTTCTGTGAGACCCTTCTGAAGGATATCTGTGTCAGATGTGTTTTCGACTACGGCGCCCAGTTTGCAGTCATCTGCAAATTTTGTCAGCCATAACCCTCCTGTGTTTGCTTGTACTTCGGAAAAGTAGATGCCAAACAAGAGTGGGCCCAGGACTGAGCCCTGTGGGACACCACTTGTGACAGGCTTTGAGTCTGACATGGTGCCAGCAACTCTGACCCTGTGGGTTCTGTCACTCAGCCAGTTTGCAACCCATCTTGTGATGTATGGGTTAACATTTAAGCTGATGAGTTTTTCAATGATACCCGAGTGGGGTATTGTATCGAAGGCTTTTCGCCAGATCGAGGTAGGCTGTATGGACTGCCTTTCCCTCATCAATGGCTTTGGTGACTGTTTCGAAAAAGTCAACCAAGTTTAAAAGGCATGATCTGCCTTTGACAAAGCCAAACTGGGTTGGATCCAAAGTCTGCAAATTCTCTATGTCTTTATTTATGAGATCCATTATGATCCTCTCCATGGCTTTGCAGATAAGGCTTGTCAAGCTAATGGGCTGGTAATTTCAGGGTCGGTGGAGGCACCGCCTTTATGAAGTGGGACCACTGTCGCAGTGCGCCACTCCTGGGTACGTATCCAGAGGTGAGACTATGATTAAACAGCTGTCCTAGCTGTGGGTTTAATTCTCGTTGAGTTCGTGGAGCACACAGCCGGGGACACCATCAGGTCCCATGGATGCTGTGTTTGTTGCTTAGGAGAGAGCATTTCTCACTTGGGCGTTAGAGATGTTTGGGGGCTGCAATCGTTTGGTATAGATATCTCTCCTTTTGGGGAGGGGAGAAGTTTGCACTGAACCTGTCAGCCAGTATGTTGGCAATGTCTGTAGGATCAGTAATCTTCACATCATTTTGAACTAGTTCTGAGCATATCTGGGAGTTTCCTCCCAGGTTTCTAACATAGCTAAAGAAGGCCTTATGATTGTCTTTTGAGTCTTTAGCTATTTTTCTCTCAAAGTTTGCTTTGGATGATTTTATGAGAGCTCTTAGTTTTTTACTTGTAGTGATCAAAGGTGTCTTACCTTTTAAGGATTTTGCTCTATCTTGTAATAGCTTCCTCCTTTTGTTGTAGAGTTTGTTTATGGCTGGGGTCCACCAGACTGGATGCTTGCCTTTGGTACAAAGAGTCTTTGTTTTGCTTGGGATTGCCTTATCCATGCAGTCCTGTAGGTGCTGGTAGAAGGCATTTGTAAGTGATTCAGCGACTTGGGTACTGTTTTCCGCTGGCTCGGGGGCCTTAAAGGAGACCACACTAGTCTTTAGAAGTGTGAAGTCAGCTTTTGAGAAGTTCTTTACTGTAGTCTTTTTTATTTCAGGTGGGGGTGGGATGAGGACCTCCAGCGAGATTAGTTTGTGATCTGATCTCACCAGTGAGGGGTATACTTCCGGTGTTGAACATTGTGCTCCCATGTTCGTGATGATGAGATCAAGTATGTTTTCTCCTCTTGTGGGGATGGTGACTAGTTGTTCCATGGCATTTGAGTTTATGAATTCCAGGAACTTTTGGGCTAGGGTGTTTGGGCTTGAGTAGTGTTCCCAGTCTATATTAGGGTAATTGAAGTCACCTAGTATGATGGTGTTTGGAGATACATTTATCTCCTCCAGTGTTCTCAGGAAAGCCATGTGAGGTTCCTGAGTCTGTGAGGGTGGCCTGTAACATGCTACAATTTGCAGAGCAGTCTTGCCTATGTTTAATTGCACCTGGATGGTCTCCGATGCATCGTGCGTTGCCACCAATCTTGAGGTGTGGGTGTCCTTGATGAATATGGATACCCCCCCTCCTTTCTTGGTATTGTCCGGATTTTGGGGCCGGAACGCATGATATGAGGTAAAACCTGATAGTGCTGGGGTGCTCTCAGGAGCCTTGAACCAGGTTTCTGTCACAGCACAGACATCAATGTTCTCCATACTGAGAAGGGCCTCGAGTGCGTGCATTTTGAGATTGAGACTTCTGGCATTGAGCAGCATTACCCTTAGTTTTTTTCCATTTTTGTGTTCTAGGGTGGTAGGTTTAGAATTTGAGCCTTGCCTAAAAAAGGCACTATGGGGGTGGCAAGAGCCTTTGCCAATATCCGGAATCCCAGGGGTGACAGGTGCAAGCCGTCCCTTGCAAAGCATTGTGGCTTGTCCAGCATGTCATCCCAGGCAGACAGACATTGGATCCCCTTTGAATGACACCATCTGTAATATTAGTCTGTCTTAACTGTGGAGCCTTCCCTCCAGATCTGTACTTTACACTGTACAATATTTGTTTTTGATGCTTTTATAAATGTGGAGATTTTCTCCCGGGCCTCAACTAAAAATGGGTTTCTTTTTGCCCAGTAGACTTTCCCGTTCAACAAATGCCAATAAATAAATATTAATAAATAAACATGCTTTACAACAAAAGGAAGAAACTGTTGTTCAAGGGTAAAAAGGAACTAATTCCAAATCGGAAAAACTCCCTCCTCTGCCTCAACAAACAAATTAGATCGCTAGTGAAAACCTCCAAAGCCAATTATGAGTTGAAACTAGCCTCCAAAACAAAGGAAAACCACAAGTCCTTCTTCATTTATGTCAGGAACCTCCATGGTAAAGCCCAAGTTTGTTCTAACTTAATGATACCACTTTCACTGATCCTGCTGACTTAGCCAATCTGCTGGCTGATACGTTCAGTGCAAACTTCACCCCCTTATCATCCCCCAAAGGCCTAATCAACATCCCTGATACTTGTCCCACACTTCACATATCTGTAGATCAAGTGTTAAAGGCCATATCCAAGGCAAAGAGCACAGCTTCCATGGGACCTGATAGTATCCCAGGCAATATTCCGCACCATCTCCAGCAAGAACTAACTTCACTATTGAGCACCCCATTCAACCACAGCCTAACTACAGGCTTCATTCCAGCAGAGTGGAGAAGTGCTATTGTCATCCCTTTGCAGAAAGGTGGTGCCACAACTGACCTGGGAAACTATCATCCCATCAGCTTGATAAGTCTGATCTGTAAAGTCATGGAGTGTATTCTTATGGATCTCATAAGCAAGGACATAGGCAATCTCCAAGCACTCATCCCCACCAATTTCAGATTTATCAGGGGCAGATCTTGCCTATTGAACCTAGTTGACCTCTTTGAGATTGTCACCATGGCCCTGGATGAGGGAAAGTCAGTACATACAGCTTACCTTAACCTGGCCAAGGCCTTTGACACAATCCCCCACTCAGGCATCATTGAAAAGCTAACACAACTTTGTGTTAATCCCTATCTAGTCAGATGGATGGCCAACTGGCTCACAGATAGGACTTACAAGGTCAAAATAGGTGTTGCCACCTCTGACAGCAGACCTGTCACTAGTGATGTTCCCCAGGGATCTGTCCTGTGACCCCTACTGTTTGGCATATACTTCTCATAGGTCAAGGCAAAGACAAAGGGCCTGTGACTGACAAGGTTTGCAGATGATTGTAAGTTGGAAGCTGTCATTGACTCCCCAATTGATGTTAATGTACTGCAAGAGGGTCTCACAGCTACAAATAACTGGTGTCAAAGTCATGGCCTTAATTTAAATGCAAAAAAAAGTATTATCATACCATTTGGCAAAATCACGGCCCCTACTGATTACCACATCAACGGCAGCCCCCTAAGCACACAACCTGTGGTGAGAGACCTGGATACTCAGATTGACAACAATCTCACATTCGGCCTTTTACTTGGTTCATCTTATAAGTAAAGGGACTGCATCCAGAAAAAAGGAGGTTAGTACCTCTCTGTACTCCTCCCATATTAGACACATGATTGAGTATAATGCCCTGTTTGGTATGTACCTCTCCAAACACCTGCACCAACTGGAAAGACCACAGAAATACCTCACAAAGAGAATCAATGGCCTCCAAAACCTATCCTATGTAGACAGGCTTAAATCACTATCACTCTACTCAGTATCATAGAGATTGCTCAGAAAAGATCTGTGTCTTACCTACAAGGCAATATCAGATCCAGCCCTACTAGAGATACTCTATATCTGTAAGTCTAACTCCTTGAGCATTACCCGCTTGATAGGCCCAAATCTAATATGCGACATTAACAAAACCTGCTGGAGAGTCAGGTTTGCTTCTCAGAGGCTGCCGCATCTCTGGAAATGACTTCCTATACATGTCAAAGACAGTACCTCATTGGCCCTCTTCAAATGTAATCTTGATGAGTGAATGGGAAACCCTAAATTTGTCCCAGGGATTCCACTTTGTCCCTCACTGACAGGGGTGACAGGTGCTGACTGAGGTTACTTTTTTGGGGATAAACTCTTGGCTAGGCTTGTAAGGGCCCCATGGCCATTAATGTAGTAACCTCCTATGATCCTATGATATATATATATATATATATATATATATATATATATATATATATATATATATACACATACATATGCATACACACGTGCACATGCACACATACACATATATCAATATATATGCACACACACACACAAACACACACACATACACACACACACACACACACACATATATATATATATATATATATATATATATATATATATATATATATATATATACCACACACACGCACACACACATACACACAAGAAAACTTTATAGAACAATTTGAAAAAAAAAATTGTTTTTTGGGTGCAGCAGAAACATATTGACCCTATTTCAGGGCCAGTGCATAGCGTCCTTGAACCTTTGGCAAAAATGTTCAAGGAAGCAGCTAGCTCCTCAACTAATAATGAACAACTAGCTGCCATCTCTAATTCTGATACAGGGACTGAAAACTCCTCCTTGGCTGTGGCTAAACTTTGTAAGACCTTTTTGAAAGGTACTCTTCTTTTGAGACCTCCCTATAAGGATCCAAGTCCACCATGGGACTTAAAGTTAGAGTTACATGCCTTAATTAATTCTCCCTTTGAACTGACAGCAAAATGTGAGCTAAAGTTTTTGACCTGGAAAACTATATTTTTGTTAGCCATCACATCTGATAGAAGACTGACTTCAAGCATTGTCTGCTAAGCCTCAGAAGGATAGGGTAGCTTTACAAACAAATCCTTCCTTTCTTCTTAAGGTGCTGTCAAAATCCACCATCAACTAATCTATTAAACTTCTAGTCTTCATTCCATATTTTTACAACCAAAGGTGAATATATGTTATACTTACGGGATGTGCACAGGCAATTGTATTTTTACTTACATAGAATGAAAGATTTCAGAAAGGGAGATCAATTATCTGTCTCCTTTGTTGATTCCAAATTAGGCAAGTCAGTTATGAAAGTAACATTAGCCAGATGGCTGACTGATTGCATTTCCTTTGTCTAAAACAAATTGGGTCTTTCCTTACCAAAATCTGTTACTGCCCATTCAACCAGGTCCATGGCAACATCATCAGTATTTTTATTCACTGCTTCCATGGATGATATATGTGAAGCTGCTACTTGGACTAATTCTCACACTTTTATTATTCATTACAAATTGTATATGGTTTCAAGGAGAAGGGCAGCCTTCAACTCAACTGTCCTCAGGGATATCCTTCCTTAGAGTCCTTCCAGGATTTCTGGTAGATGAGGACTCTGTCCCAATTGTTGACGAATGAATAAAAATTAACATCAGATAAAGAAGTTATGTATTCAACGTAGCATTCCATCTGTATTGTTCATTTCCTCCCACTAACCCCTGAACTTTGCACTAATGACTTCTAGAAGAACGAGACTTTATAAGGGAACCACTGTTCCTTATGTTGAGCTCCAGATATAGTTCTTCTATTACTAGGTTACTAATATTTCCCTTGATACTGTAAGCCAGCAAACAAGATCTGAGGATGTTAGGGCTACACTATTGTGGGTAAGGGTGGAGCTCAAGAGTTTCCAGTGGCCACGAGCTGACAATAATGGCCAAGTCAGATCCAAGGGTTAGATCAGAACTAAATTGTTGAGGAAGAATGAAAATGGACAACACAGGTGGAACGTTATGGTGAGTACATAACTTTTTTTTTATGTCATACATGAATTTTCAACAGTATGGTTCTTTAGTGGTGTCTTTTTAATGGTACATTTTTCCTGTATTTATTCCATTAATATCTCACTAGTCAGGGTTTGGTCTAGTTGTAGGAATTAATCAATTAGTATATTTATTTTTGTCATTAGATAAGGTGTATTGATGATTAATTATTGCATTATTTGGGTGTGGTGAATTTGTGGTATATTAATAAATTGGAAATGCTATCATTTACTCTGATAAAGTCCCGACGTGATTAAGGGATGAAAGCTTAGTATTCATTTTGTTGAACAAGTGTTTTCTGTGTTAAATAAAACCGACGTTTTCATTAAAAGTTTGCAGTCCTTGTATATACCAAGTTTGTGTGGCCTGCTCTTTATTTAGATTGAGGACATCAGGATTTTTACACGAACATACCGTTAAAAACTTAATTTTGAGTTACACACATTGATCGTGGAAGATCCTTTTGGAAGAGTTGTGTGGCTTTATGTTAGTTTTTCAATTAACTGCATTTTCTACCATATGGGTTTTGACAATGCGGTTTTTCGATAAACTGAAGTAGATCCACTCATGCAGGCAATACGTTTGCTCCATATAATAGGTTGCTCAATGAACACCATTCATCTCCAAAAAACTCATCCTTCCATTAATCATATTACAAGCCAGATTTATAGTTACAGATCAGAGTCAACAGTCACATGCTTCAGGATCTTAGGGCTAATGCTGGTCATGGTTTTCCTGATACTGATATGATACCATATGCTATGATACTGATATGGTACCATATGACAGTCCTTCACTGACCTGTTTGGATACAATAGAGCCAGTCTCAAACTTGATGCCAGATCACACAAAAATTTACAAAACATGACAGAAACACTAGGCATACTGGCTTCATGATGCCCACTGCTGTCTAGTTAGGCCTTTCCAAACTCAAATTCAGCTGGGCAACAGTTACTATGGCCACCTCAGCCAAAGGGTGTAGGACATGTCAAGGATGGAAAATCTAATGTGGTTGGTCACAGAATGTGACCAAGCTGCATATCAGTGTTGTGGAAATGAGGGCAGTTCCTATTGCCTTGCAGACCTTTTTAGATTGCCTCTCATGAAGAATGCTTGCTATACACTCTAGCAATATGACAGTAGTCTCTTATATTGACAGCCAAGGGGACTTTCAATATTCCTAGTATGTTCTCTATATTCAAGTACTCCATATTTTACTACAATAAGAGTCTATACTTAATATTGACAGTCATGACACTCAGAGCTTATAATTGTTTGGCAAACATGTTTT